>NC_052514.1:7626688-7655062 GCF_014356525.2 Nilaparvata lugens | reverse complement strand
AAACCACCACGCCAGCCTCCTACTCTACCCTACTTTCACAACTTCTCTACTCCATGCTTCTTCATATCACACTCACTCTTTCTCTATCATTCTCACTGTCTGTCTCTCTCACTCTCTGGTAGAGAGTTAGTGGGAAGAATACTTCGAATATTCTTTCCAAGGAATGGACATTGATATGTCCAAAGCTCCGCCATTTTATGTAGATGCATAACAATATTATCTATTTTATCTATAGTTATCACAAATTGTTTTTTTTTTTCATATTTTATACAGCTCAATAATTATATCTTAATTTATATTTTGTAAATTCATCCATAATTTTGCTGTATTGTAAGCTTTTGTATATAAGTGTATAAGCCAGTATATATTGTAATCTACATAAATAAAGTAATCAATCAATCAATCTCTCTTAATCTTTATCACTCTTCCTTTTCTTACTCTATTGGAACCTCTCAAACTCAATTTATCGCTCTCTCTCACTCTCTCTATTTCTCTTCCTCTCCCATTTCTCTTCCTCTCCCCCTTCTCAAAAATTCTCTCTCTCTCTGTTCTCTTTATCTGTCACTCTCGGTCTCTCTCTATTCATCGTTATCCCTATTTCCTCTCTTCCTCTATTTGTACCTCTCTCTATCTCTGCCACACTGTCTCTCTCTCAGTTTGCTGACTTTGTAATAAGTTTAAGAGCTGCTAGCTCGTCCGAGCGGGGTGATCAGTCATACAGCCCCCGGCAAGGCTGTCAACGGCACAAACAAATTTCATAACATTTTGCTGCTCCTTTGCTGCTTTGCTGCTTCCACCTCTCATTACAGCTCTTCAAAAGCAGCCCGTCTTCTGCTTCTTCCAAATATTATGTTGCGATCCACCTTTGCACGTTTCTATGTAGTCGAAATTCTGACGAGGAGGTGGAAAGGAGAATTCTCCTGTCCAGCAGAAGCTTCTATGGTCTCTCCAAGTATATAAAAAACAAAGTGCTGAGCAGAGCCACAAAGTTTAAAATATATCGCTCGCTAATCCTGCCAGTACTCATGTATGGCAGTGAAACATGGACACTGTCCAAAAAAGACGAGAGCCAACTCAAAGTTTTTGAGAGGAGGGTACTGCGAAGCATCTGTGGTGGAATAAAATTGGTTGAGACCTGGCGGAGGAGAAAGAATGAGGAGCTCTACCAAGTATATTGTGAACCTGATGTGGTCAAAATGATCAAAATTGGTCGACTGCGATGGGCTGGCCACCTTATTCGGGCAGATGAGACATACCCACCAAGGAGACGAGGGAGACAGGGAGGCGATGACCAGGAAGGCCGAGACTGCGCTGGATGGACGGTGTTGACAAGGACGCACAAGTGATTGGAGCCAGAGGTTGGAAAGCGAGAGCGGAAGACAGAGACGAATGGAGGCGAATACTGGAGGAGGCCAAGTAGCGGGTTATAGCGCCACTGATGATGATGACGAAATTCTGACGAAAAATTTGTCTATTCACACCTGAATGGTTTTGCATGAGTAGTTTCCGTGTTAATCTAAAGGTGCATACAGATTTACGCGCCGCGAACATGAGCAATTCATTTTTAATCAACTGATGCCAAGCTTTTTATGTCTGTATCTTACCGTTTCTGTAAAAATACAGATCTAGTCAGCTGATTAAAAGTTAATTGCTCATGTTCACGGCGCGTATACCTTAGGTGCGTACAGATTTACACGCCGCGAACATGTGCAATTCACTTTTAATCAGCTGATGCCAAGCTTTTTATAACTGTATCTTACCGTTGCAGTCTTAGATCAGTTATAGAATAGACACGCTGGGAAGTCTAGCCTCTGAAGCCAACATCTACTGCCAAATCCACCCATCTTGACGTCACAACCAAGCTAACAACAATGTAAGTTAAACACCACAAACACTTACACAACAAACTCAAAAAAAATTTCTATAATCTCTTTACGATGCGTGACGTCACTGTTGTGACGTCAAGATGGGTGGATTTGGCTGTAGATGTTGGCTTCATCGACTTTCAGTATGAATATACAATGAGCCGTGTCTATTCTATAACTGATCTAAGGTTGCAGTACAGATACAGATATAATCAGCTGATTAAAAGTGAATTGCTCATGTTCGCGGCGCGTATATCTGTACGCACCTTAATGCTAATCTTTTACTTTTCTGATAGATCGGAGGTATCTTATATTCATTCACACGAATGTAGACAACAGCTTTCCCCATATAATATCTTCTTGATACATAAAACTAACAATAATCACAAATGATTTCACTACTTGGAGTTAAAAAAATGAAGTTTTAGACTTGGAAGATTCGAATCAAATCAAATTACGCTATAAACTTCATAGTACAGTTCTAACAAAATGAAATTAATTTATTTATTTATTTACAAAAAATACATACAGGTATGGGAACAACAGGCATTATAGCCCAAAACTGTTCCCGATTCAACATCACATAGTTCTTTATATTATCAAGAGAAAGAAGTTGATGAAAAATTGAAAATGATTAAAAATAAGAAATAAACCAATAGGAAATGTTAACAATATGAGTAAAAATAAGTACTAATATAACATTGTTAATACTAGTAGTTCTGTGAACAGTAGACCTCACGCAGTATTCTCATCCACAAGTACCTGATTGAAACTATAGACCTTATGGAAATACAGCAATAGACTGGCTTCTCCACACATCTGTGTAATCACTTGTCAGTTGATTTATGATGAATAATTCTATAGTCTGATTTTTACTCTAATATTGGCGTATGAAGGAGGCTCCTTTTTCCTTTTATATTATCCTTGAAATGCAAAATTTCCAAAAACCTTGTTTATACGTTGACGCGTAATCAAAAAAGGAACATACCTGTCAAATTTCATGAAAATCTATTACCGCGTTTCGCCGTAAATGCGCAACATATAAACATTTAAACATTGAGAGAAATGCCAAACCGTCGACTTGTATCTTAGACCTCACTTCGCTCGCTCAATAATCTTGTGCGCTCCTCCTTAGACTTTTGTAAGGTCCACATTATAATGGAGGTATTCGATTAACATTTGTGTTGCTATCCTTGTCAACCATTCGACAAAGCAGATAACTATAACTCTATCCTGTTCTAGCTCCGCAACGTTGCCAGGTCGTTTTTTAACAATGTAGAAATATAATTCATCAACAAAATATTTTATCCCAATCATGAAAGTTTATTATTCAATCATTGAAAATCAAATCAAATCATTTATTGCCATACAATAAATACATATTCAAAACATAATAAAAGAAAATACATAATTTTATGATCAAAAGTATAAAATAATAAAATAAAAATTAATCATAAATAATACCAAAATCATAATTAGATACTTTTCATTGGAAAAATATTTGTCTTCACGAATTAAATATAATTGATTATTCTAAACAAGAATGGATAGTTGATATTATTTATTTATTTATATTTTTTACAAAGAAGCACTATATATATTAGATACCGGTACCAGCTATCCTCTATAGAAGGCAGTGGCAAGACGGAGAATCGGCAACGCCTTTGTCCACTGCCATTAGAACGTGGACCCAACTGTATTCCATTGAGCATTGGAGAAAATTGTTGGGTGAATTTTTCTGGAACGTTGGAACAGGGCTTGAGAGCAAATATATACGTCATCATCTCAAATGGTAGTAGCTTCGGTCCAATTTACCATTTCACTGCAGGGTTCTCATTGAATGCAAACCAGTTGATGGATCTCCCTTTAACTGTCACTGTTGTACAATTATATTATAACTCGACATGTTAAGTGATTCCATTCTCGGTATTACATCATTGTCAAAGCGCTATCATCCGTCACTGTCGATTCGTGTGCTCTTATAGGTTACGAATTAATTGAATGAAATATAAACTCGTTTGCTTTACCCCCACATCAATTTATCAAGTGTTATCAGAATTTTACAACCTGACTTAGTAACTTGACAAGGATTGCTCTGAAATTAATATTCCTCACTTTTACTCCAAGTACAGTACTTCTGAAATTTTTCAATATAAACTCGTTTGCTTTACCCCCACATCAATTTATCAAGTGTTAACAGAATTTTCCAACCTGAGTTAGTAACTTGTCAAGGATTGTTCTGAAATTAATATTCCTCACTTTTACTGCAGGAACTCCTGAAAATTGTTTAATCTGATATGAAATTACTCTTGATACTACCAAATGCATATTGAATCCTAACCAAAATTTTACTCCCGTTTTCATTGTTCGAGTTAACAATACAAATTAGTGGAAATAGTTGGCGTTCTGAGTGGTTGTGAAGCTTATATTGTGGAATCATCCATACTAAATAAAAATACTGGATGATTGTTTAACAACAGATTTATTGAAAACCTCGATTCTAGTATCGGTTGTTGCACCATTACCAATCTCTTGTAAACTCAATTGAACTCTGGTGAATTCAAGATTGATAATTATGTCATAACCAAAACTGGTATTTCGTTTATTAATAAATCTGAGGTTGGACATTATCCAGTCATATTATTCAGGATATAGTTGGCATTCACTTTCAGATTAGCATTTTCAAGCAAGTTTACATGCTACTGTGCTCAAGTGTAAAATTTAAACGAATAGATTTTGTTCAGTCACGATATTCCAATTCTTGAAGTTATCTTTCATAATCCTTTCTATGAATTCAAATACATAATTTCCCCATCAAAGTCAGTTCTATGATAGACGAATAATGAAGATCCATATTTTCTTTATGATTCTAGGCAAAGAAGAACTTGAGAGAAATAATTGGGAAATTTGGATTTGTCATCTTTTTTAATTGATTGATTTGAAGAGATTTTTCCATTATATTTACCGCTTATATAAACTAGTGAGCCTTCCAGGCTGGAAAATCTGCAACTTGTGATAATTACAAAATATTTTATGTAACTTATAAATCAATAGAATATCATAGGTTAGTCTGTATGAGTAACGAATCAATTCTTGGGAAATGATACTTAAGAATATCCTTCCCATCAATACTCTAATTAAAGGGTGAGAGATTGTGTGTAGCAGAGAGCGGGAATGACCGAGAAAGCCAAAATCATGGCATAAGAATAACGGACCAATGGCAGCAAACCACGCCTCCAAGCTACCCATACTCTATCTCATTGGTGGATTGGAACGCCTACTGGTGTAGTTCTCAATTCTGCCGGTAGGTGGCTCCAGCTACTGGGTCGTAGATATACACCTCATAACATCTCTGAGTCTAACTCCCGATTGCAGTTGGAATACCTTAAAATTTAACCGTGATTAAACTATTGAGCCCCTGGAGAACTCGCTAATTGGAGAACTATTGTACTGAATTGGAAATCTGAAATTTGTAATTATATGTGAATCAGTAGAACTTGTCAAGTAAACTTGACTTAAAATTTTCGAAATTGCTCATCTTAAGCTGCGTCTAAACCGAAGTTATTAACAAAATGTTTATTTTTCCGTCCTTATAGATTCTATTAGGCTCAACTCACACTTACGCGACTCAGGTCGAGAAGAGATTCGACTCTAGTCGAGAGCATGTGTTTTCAAATGGTGACAGTCGTGGAAACTAGAGTCGACTGGTCTGAGTGTCAACATTTAAAAACACATGCTCTCGACTAGAGTCGAGTCTCTTCTCGACCTGAGTCGCTTAAGTGTGAGTTGAACCTTAAGGTGCGTACAGATATACGCGCCGCGAACATGAGCAATTCACTTTTAATCAGCTGACTATATCTGTATTTTTACAGAAACGGTAAGATACAGATATAAAAAGCTTGGCATCAGCTGATTAAAAGTGAATTGTTCATGTTCGCGCGTAAATCTGTACGGACCTTTAGTTTGAACATAACTACTTAACTTACTCATGATGAGCATAGGTGTTCAAGTCCGTTCAATCTAATAGAATCTATAAGGACGGGAATATAAACATTTTGTTAATAACTTCGGTGTAAGCGTAACTTAACTCAAACTTTAAACACTTTAATTCGAGGAAACTTGATTAATGTAAACCCTACTTGGAATATTATCGTATTTTTCCTCTATTCCTAGGCCTCACTGTAAATAATATTTTCAGGAAGGGTAAAAGTTTTGAGCTTGTGCCTCTTCTCCATGCCAATATTATGACAATTTAATCTTATAAATTAGATGTTTTAATCAATGATCCAAATATTAGATAACAAAGATTCAAACAACGATTATTCCAGACACACATTATGCTTACTTTGTAACATGATAAGCATTCTCATTTAGCAAATGTAGCATTTTCATTGTAATCTAATAAATGAGATGTTTTGAACAATGATCCAAACAAAAGAAAACAAAGATTCAAACAACGATTATTTCAGACACACCTCATGCTATCTTTGTAGCATGGTTAGCATTTTTATTTCAATCTAATAAATTAGAAGTTTTAAACAATAGATAACAAAGATTCAAACAACCATTATTTCAGACTCACCTCATGCTAACTTTGTAGCATGATTAGCATTTTTATTTCAATCTAATAAATTATTTGTTTTGAACAATAAATATCAAACATTTAAACAACCATTATTTCAGACACACCTCATGCTAACTTTGTAGCATAATTAGTATTTTTATGTAGCAAATGTAGCATTTTTATTTTAATCTAATAAATTAGATGTTTTAATCAATGATCCAAGTAATAGTTAACAAAGATTTAAACAACGATTATTTCAAACACACATTATGCTTTGGAACGTCGATGAACAAATAATTGGAGAAGTAGTGATGTCACATTGAAATCACGTGATTACTGCTGATACAGCAAAACAAGCAAGCGTTGCTGCAAAATGCATGAAGCACGCCCCAATTCGCAGAAGGGCATACAAAAACGGGGGGAATGTATTTGCATTTAATCCAGGTTGCTGGGGCGAGTACCACCCCTCTCTCATTCACTCACGCTCACTCTGTCTCTCTTTTACTCACTCTCTCTCTCTCTCTCTATCACTTTCTTCCTTTCTCTTCCTCTTACTCTCTCTTTCTCTATCGCTCCCTCTGTCTCTCTCACACTTTCTCTTTTTCTCTCTCTCTTCCACTTTCTTCCTTTTCCTTCCTCTATCGCTCTCACTCTCTCTTTCTCACTCTATCTCTTTCTCTCTCTCTCTCTCTTTCTCTCTCTCTCTCTCTCTCTCTCTCTCTCTCTCTGTCTCTCTCTTTCTTCCTCTTCACCCACGAATACACAAAACAGAGACAAAAAGCGACCCAACAATTGTTTGTTGAAGCTCTGCTTCTCTCCACAGGGCATAAAATACACAGTCGGTAAATTTGCAATTGAAATTGAACGTTAATCATAGTAGCGTCAACAACATACACACAATATACACAAACACACACAAACAAAGACACACTTACAAACATACACACAAATATTGTTGAAGTACGTGGGAGGTATCTGATGTGAGGGAGGCTGCTTTGTATCCAAAGCCAAATAGCGAATGGGATGTGCTTTGATATAAAATATTTCTACCGAAAATGGGAGATGATTCATTGAACTGTAAGGTTAATAGTTAATTGTTTGTTTTCAGATCAAAGTTGTATTTTGATTGTTATAATTCATTGTGAATACAGTGGAATCTGTAACGGGGTTAATTAGATTTACTATCAGAGTTGTCTTGATGATTTGTTTGTTGGAATAGAAGTGGCTTGAATCGGATGAACTTGGATGTTCATTTAGAGTTGAAATGATGAATTATTTTGATGAATAACATCATCATCCATCATGGACTAGGCTTGTAAAGCCTGTTCCGGTGTCCACCGCTTCCTCGGTCTTCCAACGTCTCTTTTACCATCCAACCATTTCATGCGAAGGAACGTCCCATCTTCATGAACTCCTGAGGTCCTTCAGGTACTCCGATTTCCAAGTCCACTACATTTTGTTATTCTAAATATTGTTAAAATGCTATTCAGTTGATTTTTGAAATTCAAATCAAGTAATTTCACCCTTTCATGAACTCCATTCATTCAGGTTCTTCTAAATGCCAGTACTTAAAAACATGCAATGAATTCACTTAAGTACATTCACTCTCTTATCAAATTTGGATCTTGTTTTCGCGACGTTTTACGTGTTATCGATGCATGTAATCACGTTAACCATGATAGATGAGTCAGTCATTTTAGGCAGTTCTTTTCTCAACAGCTTTTCACAGCTGTTTGCTGAAGGGAAACTACCATCGCGTGTATTGTAACCTGTCACTACTTCTGATTATTGCCTACTTCTTTTTATTTCCTTGTTTCTACCAAAAACTGGGAGGAAAAAACTTATGAAAGTTTGCTCATTGTGATGGTAAAGGAAGGATAAGATAACCTTACCTTCTATAATTTACTCCTAGTGCCGGTTGCACAAAAGCCGGTTAAATTTTAACCGTGATTAACTTGACGAGAACCAATCAGATAGGTTTTTTTAAAAAGACGGCTTCTCTGATTGGTTCTCGTAAAGTTAATCACGGTTACTATTTAACCAACAACACATGAGATCAGGCGAAGAATCCTACTTGCAAATAGGACATACTCCGGTTTAGCCAAACACTTCAGATCAAGGAATTTGAGCCGAGAAACAAAGATAAGAATCTACCGCTCACTGATTCTGCCTGTGCTGACATATTTATGCCAGTGAGGCATGGACCCTAACAAAAATGGATGAGAATTTAATCAACATTTTCGAACGAAAGATTCTACGCCGAATTTTTGGTGGTGTGCAAAATTGATGGAGTGTGGCACAGAAGAAAGAATAGGGATCTGTATGATAAGTACGGCCACACCAATGCACTGGCTATTATCAGAGTAGGGAGACTCAGGTGGGCAGGCCATGTTGAAAGAGCTGATGACTCATATCCGGCTAAAAGAATCATGAATTACAACATGGAAGGAAGAAGACGCCCTGGTCGACCAAGACTGAGATGGATGGACTCAGTCACTGAAGATGCAAGGAGGCTTGGTGTAAGAAATTGGAGACGAGCTGCCATGGACAGAGTTGAATGGAGGCGATTGCTGGAGGAGGCCAAGTTCCGTTTTGGATTGTAGAGCCGTTGATGATGATGATGATGATGACAATTTAACCGGCTTTTGTGCAACCGGGCTCTAGTCTTACAAATTTATATTTTCCACTACCAACTCACATATTCATTTAAGGCCAAGTCACACAAAGCGTTATTTTCAGACGTTTTCAGACTAGTCGGCAGGGCAGAGCAGAGCTGGAAGCTTTGATTGGCTCTTTATCAGCTGATTCCCAACCGCCAAATCCGAATCAGCCAATTTGAGAGCTTTCTCCCTTGCCGACAAGTCAGCAGGGTATGGCTGGAAGCTCTGATTGGCTGATTATCAGCTGATTCCTGAACTCCACTTCTCGATCAGCCAATCGGAGTGCTTTTCAATCGTCTGAAACCGCCTGTAAAGAAACGTTTTCTGTGGCTTGGCCCTTATTGTCTTCCTTTTCACTCTCTATAATTCCTCCTTCTATCACACATTCTTTAATTATTTTCTTCCGTCTCCACCTCTCTCCAACTTCCTTCTCCCTTTCTCTTTCTATCTTCCCGATCTTCTCGATTATTACCTTTTCTTCTCCCACCACTAATTAAATTTTCTTCCCTCTCCACATCTCTCCCACTTCCTTCTTCCTTTCTCTTCCTGTTTCTTCCATCATTATCTCCTTTTCTCCCACCACGAAATAAATTGTCTTCCATCTCCCCCTCTCACTCACTTCCTTCTCCCTTTCTCTTCCTATCTCCTCAATCATTATCTCCTCTTCTCCCACCACGAATAAAAGTTCCTTCCGTCACCACCTCTCTCCCACTTCCTTTTCCCTTTCTCTACCTATCTCCTCAATCATTATCTTCTTTTCTCTCACCACCAATAAAATTTTCTTCCGTCTCCACCTCTCTCCCACATCCTTCTCCCTTTCTCTTCCTATCTCCTCAATCATTTACTCCTCTTCTGCACCACGAATAAAATTTTCTTCCGTTTCCACCTCTCTCCCACTTCCTTTTCCCTTTCTCTTCATATCACCTCCTGCAGTAACTCCTTTTCTCCCACCACGAATAAAAATTTCTTCCGTCTCCACCTCTCTCCCACTTCCTTCTCCCTTTCTCTTCCTCTCTCCTCAATCTTTTACTCCTCTTCTGCACCACGAATAAAATTTTCTTTCGTCTCCACCTCTCTCCCACTTCCTTCTCCATTTCTCTTCCTATCTCCTCAATCATTTACCCCTTTCAGCACCACGAATAAAATGTTCTTCCCCCTCCACATCTCTCCTACTTCCTTCTCCCTTTCTCTTCCTATCTCCTCCATCATTATCTCCTTTTTTCCCACCACGAATTAAAGTTCCTTCCGTCTCCACCTCTCTCCCACTTCCTTCTCCCTTTCTCTTCCTATCTCCTCAATCATTAGTCCTTTTCTCCCACATCGAATTATATTTTCTTCCGTCTTCACCTCTCTCCCACTTTCTTCTCTCTCTTTCTATCTCTTCAATCATTAACTCTTTCTCTCCCACCACAAATTAAATTTTCTTCCCTCTCCACACCTCTCCCACTTCCTTTTTCCTTTCTCTTCCTATCTCCTCAATCATTAAGTCCTTTTCTCCCATATCGAATTAAATTTTCTTCCATCTCCACCTCTCTCCCACTTTCTTCTCTCTCTTTCTATCTCTTCAATCATTAACTCTTTTTCTCCCACCACAAATTAAATTTTCTTCCCTCTCCACATCTCTCCACATCTCTCCCACTTCCTTTTTCCTTTCTCTTCCTATCTCCTCCATCATTATCTCCTTTTCTCCCACCACGAATAAAAGTTACTTTCGTCTCCACCTCTCTCCCATTTTCTTCTCACTTCCTCTCCCTTATTTTCATTTTCTTCCATATCCACCTCAATCACTTTCTCCTCTCTTTCTCTTCCTATCTCTTCAATCATTAACCCCTTTTCTCCGACCACGAATAAAATTCTCTTCCGTCACCACCTCTCTCCCACTTCCTTCTTCGTTTCTCTTCTTATCTCCTCCATCATTATCTCCTTTCCTCCCACCACGAATAAAAGTTCCCTCAATCACCACCTCTCTCTCACTCCCTTTTTCCTTTCTCTTCTCATCTTCCCTATTTTTCCTCCATCATTATCTCCAGCTCGAATAATGAGAGAGACCAAGGAAGTGCCAAGAAATAAGAACGGGTTTGATAGACTTTTGCAGGCAGGCGGAGACCAGGAGACCAGGTCGGCCCGCCAGTCTGAACAGTGATTGATTGCTGGGCCCTGTGTGTTCCCTTAACCCCCTTTCCCACCACAGAGCACCCCTAGAGCCCCCTCCCCCACCACCCACTTTTCGTGATGTGTGCCCAATCCGTTAATCATTGTCAGCGCCGCTCCTGCTGATGATGATGATGATGTTGCAGCCGCTTTCAGTGATGAAGTGTGCTGACTGGCTCAGAGACCTTCATCTTCTTCTTCTTCTTCTTCTTCTTCTTCTTCTCCGTTGTTCTTCTTCTTCTTCTTCTTCTTCTTCTTCTTCTTCTTCTCTTCTTCTTCTTCTTCTCTTCTTCTTCTTCTTCTTCTTCTCTTTACATCTTCATCTTCTTCTTCTTCGTCTTCTTATCTTCTTCTTCTTCTTCTCTTCTTCTTCTTCTTCTTTTTTTTCTTCTTCTTTTCTTTTCTTCTTCTTCTTCTTCTTCTTGTCTTCTCGTTAACCAATCATATCGCATGACTCTACACTTCTCCACTTCTTATTTCTTCGATGATTGGGTTGAGAATGCAGATTAAAATAGACTGTCATAGACATCTACAGACAGTGAAATCTTGGGGTGCCTTATAGACTTCTATGCCACGAACTCATGCATTCCACTTTTCAGCGACTGACTGATTCACTCACTCGCAGAACTAAAAATCTACCGGACCAAAAACGTTTAAATTTGGTAGGTTCAGTTGGCCCTTTAGAAGCGCACTAAGAACATTTCAGGATTAACAGGATATGGGAACATTTCCAAAGATACGCCCAAAGTCTGTGTTTTTCCAGCGTTCTTTAGCGTTTTCTCAGCTTTATCGAGAACAAATGAATAGAAATTGTTCAAATTTAGTACAGAAGCTAAACTAGGGTGTAATAATGTTGTGTTAGAAGGAATTTGAAATAACGACAAACAACCTCCCAAAATCTGCGTTTTTCCAGCGTTTTCTCAGTTCTTCCATCAAGTAATAGAAAATGTTCAAATTCAGTAGAGAGGTTAAGCTAAGGTCTGAAAATTTTGTGATGAGGTGACTTTAATATTTCATCAAAGATACGCCCAAAATCAGCGTTTTTCCAACGTTTTCTCAGCTTTTCTGCGTTTTCTCAGTACTTTGACTTTCTGATGGAATGAAGCATGCTTAAATGAAAAAAGCAGGCGAGCGAAACGAGCCCGCTGATCTCATTTTTGGACGATCCAGTCGGGGGTCCAGGGGGTGGAGCCCCCTGGCTAGACGGATATGGCGAGCGGAGCGAGCCTGACGGCTAGTTAATCATATTTTTGTTTCAAAATGTCGATAATTAATCAAAATTTTGAAGCAAAAATATGATTAAAAAGGTGTCTGTATATACTTACTTTTAACACAATAAAAGTTATCAAATATCCTTTTATTGGGAGGTTGAGTTTATACTTTTTTATTCTTTCAAATGACAATAAGATGATATTATTATAAATGTTTTAATTATTAAATAATGAACACAAATAATGAAAAGTTTTTTGATCAGCTGTTTTTGATCACCTTTCTTAGATCCATGTTAGCGGCTGGAAAGGGTACTCTTTCCGGCCTAGGCCGGAAAGAAACCTGTTCTGACGTCAGACGAGAGTCGTCTGCAAACATTGTCTTTCAGATCTACGTAGGGACTGGAAACAGCTGCTTTCTGTGCAGTGTGGCGGAAACGTTTTAACGAAATGAAATATTCCTAAATGATTAAAAATTCACTCGTTTATCTTAGTATTGAAGAGCGTAAATTGTATTTTGAAAAGTGAAAGTGACATTTTATCACACCAAATTTTGTGTATGTTATCACAAATGTTGTGATAAAATTATAGGGTACATGATAACTTCTATTGTGTTTTGAAAAAATTGTCATATTCCATTCCGCACAATGTCACAAACTCACTCCATGTTCAGTTACAAACACCCAGCATGTTTTTGTGAACCAAAATACGTGAGATAAGGTGTAAAAAGAGGTAGAGATAATAGAATGAGAGCGTGGTACACCACATTCATTCCGAGGCAGAAGGAAGACGGAATAATAAAAAGTGACAATTTATGAGTGTCGTGGCAGTGTCTCAGGTATGTTGAGGCTTGAGGGCTTCAAGTGTAGTCACACAGCAATTCACAGCAACTCTCATTCTGTCATCTCGCTTCTTATTTTTTCTCTCCTTTCTTACCGTTTCATTTTGTCTTTTTCTCTTTCATACTTCCCTCCCAGTATACATCGTTCTTATCTATTTATTTAAACATATCTTAGACACAATATCTTATAAATCCAAGTACCCTATTTAAAATTATTTAATCACTACATGCTTCATGATACAAATATCGGGGCACCGAGCTTCGCTCGTTATTTATTTATTGACTTTTGATAAACCGAACTTAATTCTTTTAAATGATTGGGGAAGTACTAACAGGCACAGCCCAAAACTATCTCTTTCTCTCTCTCTCTCTCTCTCTCTCTCTCTCTCTCTCTCTCTCTCTCTCTCTCTCTCTCTCTCTCCGCTCTCTCCTCCTAGAGTACTCGAAATACAAGTACAAGAAAAAAAGTATTCCAGCCTCTCTTGTTTTCTCTCATCCATTGTCTCCGCTTGAGCATATGTCGAGATGCAATGCAGTGTAGGGTTGACATTCTTGAAAGCGCTACTCTAAAACTGGAAAGATACTCAACATTTCTTCACTTTTTGACATGATGGAGCTCCACGAATGTAGTCACTGTTATTCGGCATGCGAAATTTCAAAGTGTTTCACAGTGTGAAATTACCTGTAGTGTTTGTTGTTGGAAATAAAACTTGTTATCATGCATATTGTAGAGTATAATATAAATTGAACTATAAATTTATTATAGACTATTAGTATAGACTATAGACATAGCCACCTCTAATACAGGTGTATTAGAGGTGGCTTTGCTATAGACCATAATAGACTATGATATTGATTCGGAAAGATGTACCAAAACTCAAAACTCACGTGTGCCTACAGTGGCCACAAATACATGAATAGAATTTCTAAAATTCAATAGTCTATGTCGATTCAGTAGCATTTTTTTTCAAATGAACTTGTAAATTTGAAAATTCATCATCTTTCGAATTCATTTATCTCCATGTTTCCAATTAACCTTATTCTTATTATTAGATTTACCCAGTTATGTTATGTAAATAAGTGAATAATTTATTCTTTTTTCTTACAGGAGTTCTTTCGATCCCCATCTCAATTGTAGGCTGTGAAAAGTAAGTGGAAACTCATTACGCAATAAATTTATGTAATTAGCCTGGATAGTTCTATTTTCTGTTTCTAATTTTTTTCGAGAGAATATTCTTAATTTTGAAAACTGTTATATTGTCATATGTTAGTGTCTTCCACAGACGATATTCGTTTTAAAAATTGTCTCTTCCTCAAGGGATTATCTGTCCTCAAGGAAAGAAAGGATGTGTGGATCTTTAATCAATACGAAACTCTTTTGTTTTCATATTGAATCAGTTTGTTTCCATATTTCCATTTCAATAGGTAGGCATATGGAAAACATAACATAGTGAAAAACAACAGCATCCAGCATCAAGTACCAGACCCTCAAAGCCTGTCAAAAGGAATCGTTCTTTCGTCCAATCTATCAACAAAAATTTCCAAAAATGTTTGTTTTTTGTAGCCAGTCTTCTTTGCAGATTCTGAAGCTAATAAGTGAATTGAACCAGACAAGCGGTGCAAGCAAAATCTCTCATGTAAGAAAGGTTCCTTCTTGATCTTTTATCGATGTTGTGCTTGTGTGTGTTTTGGTGTGTGTATGTGTGCGTGTGTGTGGGATGCATAATATGACTACACACATTTGATTAAACTGCTTTACCCGCCTCACTCCCAACATGGGTTAGCTTTCATCAATGCTCCTCCCACGGCTACTTTGTTTTCTTTCGTTTTCCTTGTTTTTCCACTTATCCGTGCAGGGTTTTCCTTCATCCTGCCCCGGAAAATCCTTTCTTCAAGCCCTGGATCTTCTCTCAAGCAGATTAGGACTTTCAATACGCACAAAGCCGCGCCATATCTCAATCCATGGCACTGAATTGATCTTCACCAGAAAAGAATTTCCTCCTAAAAGAACGGATACGTATTACTGGTTTTACTAGGGGATAACTGAATACTTTCTAACGAATTTCTATCTCTCCTTTTTCCTAATTTTGCCTCTTTTTCGATTTTCTTTTCCACAAATTTTGTAAACCAAATTTTCGATTTACGATTTTTGAAGGAAAATAACGAGAACGTAGATCAAACGTGGAAGGCGGTGTGGATATAAGTTGATTAATTTCTTTTTTGTTATGTCTTCCCCTTGGATGGTTCTCTCCAGATTGAGTTATTTTCAAAACGAGGGTTTGCTCATGAGATTATGTCTGGTAGTCTTCTCGTCAAGTCTTTCAAATTTATCTTGGAAAACGCTTTTAATATACTTTTGAAGGTTCTCTCATATTGAGAATAGAATAGAATTGAATTGAATAGAAAATCTTTATTTATCAGACATGTACAAAAAATACATAAATGAATAGCGTGAAGTTCGGTAATAAGCCCAGCTAGGAGCCTGCTGGGAGCTACAGAATGAGATTAATATTCACACATAATCAGCTATTCAAATTAATATTATGATAGGAAACGGACTTTCTTCTTCCCTTCCACTCACTCTTTCTCTCTCTCTCTTTTTTTACGGTTAAGTGCTGAAGGGGAGGGTATCCTTGATACCCTCTCTGAGAGTGGACTTCTTAAGGTCCAAACTTCACCGTTCCATGTGAAAACTTTACAGTAGTACCTTAACTTTTGCATTTTTCATCACTTTTCTTGCTCAATATTATTGTAGAACTCATTAGTTTAATATGATTCACCATGTCATTTTACCGCTACTGGTATTTATTTTCAACGCTAGAACGTAAGTTGAATTATGTTTTGTTAAACACATGAATAAAGGAATCTGAATCTGAATCTGAATCTATTGTAATCTACATAAATAAAGTACTCAATCAATCAATCAATCTCTCGCACTTTTGGTAGAGAGTTAGTGGGGAGGATATTTTTAATATTCTTTCCGAAGAATGGATATTGATATGTCCAAAGCTCCGCCAATTTATGTAGATGCATAACAATATAATTATCTATAGTTATTATATTACAAATTACTTTTCATATCATATACAGTTCAATAATTATTTTCTTAGTCTATATTATGTAAATTCATCTATAATTTTTCTGTATTGTAAGCTATTGTATATAAGTGTATAAGCCAGTATATATTGTAATCTACATAAATAAAGTACTCAATCAATCTCTCTCTCTCTCTCTCTCTCTCTCTCTCTCTCTCTCTCTATTGTAATCTACATAAATAAAGTACTCAATCAATCAATCAATCTCTCGCACTTTTGGTAGAGAGTTAGTGGGGAGGATATTATTTTTAATATTATTAGTGGGAAGAATGGACAATTATATGTCCAAAGCTCTGCCAATTTATGTAGATGCATAACAATATTATCTATTTATCTATAGTTATTACAAATTTCTGTTTTTCATATAATATACAGCTCAATAATTATTTTCTTAGTCTATATTATGTAAATTCATCTATAATTTTGATGTATTGTAAGCTATTGTATATAAGTGTATAAGCCAGTATTTATTGTAATCTACATAAATAAATAAAGTACTCAATCAATCAATCAATCTCTCCCGGTGGTGTGTTAATGACAGAATCGACAATTATTTGTTGAAACACCGCCGATTTATGAAGTTACATCACATTATTATATTATCGTTATTCTAATTGCATTCTATATTTATTCTCATTGATTAATTATTCTGCTTTGTGAAATTCGTTGAATAACTAGCATTATCGTCATTTAATGTAAATTAGTGTGTAAGCCAGTAAATATTGTAACATACATGAAAAAGAAATCTAATCTAATCTCTCGCTCTCTCTGCCAATCCTCACCACACCCCACCCACATAATTCCCAGGAGACACCTAACCGTGACTCCTAATTGTGTTACTATCTGCCGCCAGTGAGAGTGAGACAAATAGAGTGACAAAGATAGAGTGAGTGAGAATGTGACTGAGAGAGAGAGTGATTGATTGATTGATTATTTGCCTTGATCACCTGTTGTATGCAATTAGAAATGTTGACAAAAATAATGTGATCCTTTAATGGTCCTTCAAGTTTTAATATCAGGTCACCGAGCTTCGTCCGTTATTATTATTAATTTCCTTGCCCTATTAAAATAGGTAAGGAAAATATTGCTTTCCAAAGAAAATTAAGGTACTCTAATTTCAAGTTTTCTATACGTTTCAAGGTCCCCTGAATCCAAAAACATGATTTTTGGGTGTTGGTCTGTGTGTGTGTGTATGTGTGTAAGTCTGTGAACACGATAACTCCATTCCTAATTAACCGATTGACTTGAAATTTCAAACTTAAGGTTATCCTCCTTATACCATGAGGACCCGACCATAAGAAATTCAATAAAATTCAATTCAAGATGGCGGAAAAAATGGCGGATAATTACTAAAAAACCATGTTTTTCACGGTTTTCTCGAAAACGGCTGTAACGATTTTCTTCAAATTCATACCATGGTTAAATTATTTATAAGCTCTATCAACTGACATGAGTCTCATTTCTGGGAAAATTGCAGGAGCTCCGTAATATTCTTGAGAAAAATGGCGGATAATCACTGAAAAACCATGTTTTTCACGGTTTTCTCGAAAACGTCTCTAACGATTTCCTTCAAATTTATACCATGGATAGCTCCATAAGTCCTATTGACTGACATGAGTCTCATTTCTGGGAAAATTGCAGGAGCTCCGTAATATTCTTGAGAAAAATGGCGGATGATTACTAAAAAACCATGTTTTTCACGATTTTCTCAAAAATGACTTGACCGATTTTTTTCAAATTTATACCCTGTATAGTTATTTATCAGCTCTATTAACTGGCATGAGACTCCTTCTGGGAAACTAATGGGGGGTCCACCCCATCCTTGAGAAATTGACTTAGTAACCTCCTTCTCGTGCATGAGGTAGGTAGGTAGAGCAGTTCATAAAAAGAACACAACATAGTCGAGATATTTCATCTGTAGAACAGCTGTTTTGACAAATTTTAAAAATATCGAATTTTACAATTTACACAGAAGAAAAAGTACACTGAAAACAATTATATACACACATATACAGTAGTCTGATCGTAGTTTCAAATATGTTGCTGTCAATCGTCAGTATGTTACTCCCCTAAATTATTCTCCTTTAAGAATGGGGCTTACAGTTCAATGAGCAAGGAAAGTTTGTGTGAGTGTACCACACCAGATTTCTCCTTTTAATGCCTATTATCCTTGAAATGCAAAATTTCCAAAAACCTTGTATATACGTCGACGCGCAATTTAAAAAGGAACATACCTGTCAAATTTCATGAAAATCTATTACCGCGTTTCGCCGTAAATGCGCAACATATAAATATATAAACATATAAACATTTAAATTTAAACATTAAGAGAAATGCCAAACCGTCGACTTGAATCTTGGACCTCACTTCGTTCGGTCAATAAAAATATATACAGAAATTGCTCTCTCAATATAATAGGATTAAGTTTCATTAAGAGATCTAGAAAAGAGCAATTAGCCTACTTATTCCTTCTATATCCAGTACTTATTAAATTCGATCTTTTGTCATATCCACCCTCCGCTGCATCACATTAGTTTCGAGAATTAAATCTGAAAATCCTTTTGTGTTCTACACACTTTCTCTCCTCTTCCTCTCTTCTCCTCACTTTTTTATGTCTCATATTCTCTTTCTTCTCCGATCTCTCCTTCCACTGCACCTCCTCCTCCTCCTCCTGCTCCTCCACATCCTCATCCTCGACAACTTTGAGTTCTGCCCCCCTCAACTCTTCAGCCCGCTCATCAGCTGTTGATTTCCCAGCGGGCATGTTTTGACGTGTCTCTGCACCCCCCTCACCATACCCTCATCCAGAATTGCAAGAAGCATTGAAACCCGTTCACTTCGGATCCGATAGTCGAATCAGTCAACCGACCAACCCGCAACCAACTGCCAACCAACGACACAAGACCGACAACAAGGATGAGGTTTGTGTCCCCTTCAAAACACGAGAAAACGGAGAAGAGAATGGAGAAGGAGGAGGTGACGAAAAAGAGGAAGAAGGTAGAAGGAGGAGAAAACGAAGAAGAGAAAGGAGAAGGAGGATTGATTGATTGATTGAGTACTTTATTTATGTAGATTACAATATATACTGGCTTATACACTTATATTCATACAATAGCTTACAATACAGCAAAATTATAGATGAATTTTCATAATACAGACTAAGAATAGTATATTTCGCACCTAGAGCAGAAAATGAGATTTTTCCGGCTCGAAATCGGTTTTCAAGTCCGAGGCCGAGGACTAGAAAAGATTGAGAGCCGGAAAAACGTTTTTGCCCCTGGTGCGAACGATGTTTTTCGCCACACTACAGGTATTGCTGACAAAATAAATAAAGAATACTACTTGTTATCGTACCTATCTCTTGATTTTAGTAGTAGAAGATTTGCAGTCAGGATTACAGATTCTTTTAAAATTTCACTTGGAATATAACGGGCGTCGTCATCTTCAAGCATTTTTGAAAATTTGGAATGCGCTAATCAACAATAAATAATTGAATAAAACTGGTTGCGAAGCGAATTAGTTTGATTCAAAACTCGAACTGAAATCATGGCGACTTCAGTTGATGAAGAAAGTGGACACTCGCCCGATCTAGCGGATGACTTATTAACTACAGACTTCCATGAGCGGCTGGAAAGAGACAACTTTCTGGTCTAGACCGGAAAAGAAATCCTTTTCTGACGTCAGATGAGAGTCGTCTGCAAACAAGGTCTTTCAGATCTACGTAGGGACTGGAAAACAGCTGCTTTCTGTGCAGTGTGGCGAAAAATAATTATTGAACTGTATATGATATGAAAAAGCAATTTGTAATATAATAACTATAGATAATTATATTGTTATGCATCTACATAAATTGGCGGAGCTTTGGACATATCAATGTCCATTCTTCGGAAAGAATATTAAAAATATATGAGAAGAAGGAGGAAGCACAACAACAAGAAGATTGGAGAAGAACAGGTAAACAGGATGGGGTGAAGGAGGAGAAGGAGTGAGGACGAGGAAGATGATGAGAGGAAGAAGGAAAAGAAAGAGAAGAAGAAGTAGGTGGAGGAGTGAAGGAGAAGAAGCAAGAGAAGTAGGTGTTGGAGAAGGAAGCAGGAGAAAAAGATGAAATAGGAGAAGTAGGTGTAGGTGGAGGAGGAGGAGGAGGAGTAGGAGGAAGAAGAAGAAGAAGAAGAAGAAGCAGAAGAAGAAGCTGTCTTAGAGTTGAGCATCGAGAAACGCCAGCTCAGCAGCAAAACATTCACCTCTGATACAAGAGAAGTGGTGATGATGTCTCCTCACGTAGCTCAGCTTCGAAATGTTGCAGCATTGAATGGCACAGCCAATACCAACTGCAAACTGCAAAATGCCAACTGCCAACTCACAGACTGTCCACGAAGCTCCAAACTCTTCCTATCACATCTAACTTTGTCACAATACCACATTTAGATTCACTCTAAACTGACAGTAATACTTATACCAAATAACATCACTGCTCCATATTCAATTGATGCTTACTGTTTCAATAGAATGTGAATTGAATCAAATTTTATCCACTCGAAATTCATACAAAATATGCACAAAAGTATAAAACGACGATAAGTTACAAGTGAACAAGATACTAATCACAAAAAGTACAGTTTGTTACTGGATTTTGTCTCCGAATAGGAGTCAGAATGCACCGATTAATTATTTTTAGTTGAAGTTATTAATTTTTTTTTACTTTGAATTTTATCGGAAATAGATTTATTAAATTTAAATTCAATTCATTTAAGCTGCGTTTACACCGGAGTAAATAACACAAGTTTTTAAAATTTTTGTTATCAACTGATGTTAATTACAAAAGGTAATAACATCATGTTGAGTTGCGTTTACACCGGAGTTGATAACATTAGTTATTAATAAAAAGTTGTCAACTTGATTGAATCGACAGAAATATTCTCCTGAAAAAAGTTGATAACTCGTGTTCTCAACAGAAAATTCCTCGTTATTAACAAGATTCATGTTATCCATCGAGAGTCGGTAACTTTTGTTAATAACAGGTTACTATCTTCCCCGCAACACCCTCGCCAAGCATCCCTACCCTACAACTACAGCTGTTCCCTAATAACTACAGCTGCAGACAAAACACGTGACAAAGTTATTAACTTCTGTTGATAACAAAACTAGCAGCCAAAAGAAAATGTTACTTATGTTGAAACATTTGTTTTAAACTCTGGTGTAAACGCATTATAATTTATTTGCATTAGATCAGATGAAGATCATTATTTTAATGATCACACACATGTTTCAATTCAAATTTGAAGACAATTTTTTGCTTTTTTCCGGCTGTTATATCAAATGAATACTCTCGTTAAATGAAATCATATGGAAGTCAATTATATTGATAAGAAGATCTTGTTAATAACAAGGAATTTTCTGTTAGAAACATGAGTTATAACTTTGTCAAGAGAAATTTTTAACGATTCAGTCAAGTTAATAACTTTTTGTTAATAACTCGTGTTATTAACTCTGGTGTAAACGCAGCTTCAGATTTAAATTTATTAAAATTTAATAACTTGCACCAAAAATAATTAATCATATGAGAATAAGCATATGTTCATATTGTATAGTATCAACTTGTTTATTTATTTTCTACATTTTAACTTGAAAATGACCTAAGTTAGGCTAGCTTCACACGCTTGCGGTTTTATTCGGTTCGGTTCGTTACCGAAAACGAATGAGGCTTTCATACATGTCAGGTTTAAATTCGTTCGGTTCTTATTAGGTATTTACTTCTCAAACACAGCTGTGTTTGGATTTTCACAGTTCGTGCTAGTATATTCAAATATAACAGCTGGTGTTGAATTGTAAGATGTTATTTCTTGAACAACAAAATTTTAAAGTAAATTGAAAATTGTGAATTATTTGAATAGTTTCTTTTTGATTATGTTAATTTTGGATGTTCAGAGAGATTATTCTTTTTAATTGAAAATTTGTTCCTTGTTTGACACATGGTATATAAACTCCATCTCTTTTTTCAATTCATGAAATCATGTAATATTCGTGGAAAAATAGAAAAATGAAAATTCTCCCTGAGTTTTAATTTATATCTTTCATATTTTATTTAGCAAACTATTCATTGAGAAAAAAATGTTCCTGTGAACTAACAGAAATGAATTGACCATATGATTTTGACTAGGAAAATTTTGAAACAGATAATCACGATATCAGGTTGAAATAAAAACAAAAAAGGCAAGCGTGTGTAAAAGATTTTTTTTCCTGTTTCCCTAGCAACGAATTCGAATATGATGAAACCTATTCGTGTCGAGGGGTGTTCGGTGCTATGCGGTTGCTATTCGGTACCGAATTCAAACTGAATCATCGTTTCACACTTATCGGAATTTGCCGAAAACGAAACGAACCGAATGAGTGTGAAACTAGCCTTAGGGTCGAAACTAGCCGTTGAAATATTTTAAAGTTTTTAATAATAAAGGGTACTACAAGATGTTTATATTGTTTTTATCAATTTTTATTAACACTATAATTGGTATATCACTAAGTGTATTGCGAACAAGAAGCCCTACTACTCAAATGACAGGCCAGTCGCTCAATATGATATTGATTAGTCGTCCTCGCTTGAAATTCCCCTCAATTGGATTTGAATTGGGGGGTGTATTTGAAGTGATTCATGCAGCGAAGCCCTACCAACTTTATTGACCAATCTGAATTTGATTGTCTAGAGGAAAGTCAGTTTCGTACTATCAAGGGCTGAACTTATTTTAGTTCGTTTGAAATTCGAAGTAGTGATTCTCTAAATGAAAGGTTAATTGGAACAGATGAGTGAAAAATTGACAAACAAGAGTCGATCACCGTTGTCCACAGCTGATTATAAATGAGAATTTACTGATATTTTTACTTTCCTTGCCCTATTACCATAGGTAAGGAAAGTATTGCTTTCCGAAAAAAATTTAGGTACCCCAATTTCTAAATTTCTATACGTTTCAAGGTCCCCTGAGTCCAAAAAACTGGTTTTTGGGTATTGGTCTGTATGTGTGTGTGTGTTTGTATGAGTGTATGTGCGTCTGTGTACACGATATCTCATCTCCCAATTAACGGAATGACTTGAAATTTGGAACTTAAGGTCCTTTCACTATAAGGATCCCACACGAAAAATTTCGAGCAAATGCAATTCAAGATGGCGGCTAAAATGGCGAAAATGTTGTCAAAAACAGGGTTTTTCGTGATTTTCTCGGAAACGGCTCCAACAATTTTGATCAAATCCATACCTAAAATAGTCATTGATAAGCTCTATCAACTGCCACAAGTCTCATATCTGTAAAAATTTCAGGAGCTCCGCCCCATCTATGCAAAGTTCGATTTTAGATTTCCAATGATCAGGTCTCAGATATAATTTAAACGAAAAATTTCGAGTGGAGAAAATTGAGCATGGAAATCTCTTCAATTAATGTGCAGTAACATTTTCACCTTAAATTGAAAATAAGCTTGCAATTTGAGAAAATGTAGTTATTCAATTGCAAACTTTTGGCAACTGTTAATTCTATTAAATCATTCACTATGATGAGATAGCAGATCTCGTGTGTACCCAGCGTAATTGAACTGTCACCAGCTGGCTCAGATCTTTGACTTGAGATGCGCGTTTACATTAGCGTCAGGTGATCAATTTTGATAACGGCAAGGAAAGTTGTGTGAGTGCGCCACACCAGATTTTTATAATACACCTGACGAATTGGGGCGGAGTACTGTTACTATAACATGTGTACTAGTAGTTCTGTGAACAGTAGACCTCACGCAGTTTTCTCATCCACAAGTATCTGATGTCACCTGTTCTAGTTGATTCAGTTGAATCATAATTTACTCTTAAAAACTGTTATTCGTTTTCTTCTAGATCAAAAACTCACTTATGCTAATAAACTTAGTTCACGTTTGAATTTGTACTCATATGATTATTTATCCAGTTTCGTGATAATCTTTCCATTTTAATGAAAATATTTCTCAACTATTTTAAAATTATTTTTTCTCAATCAAGAATATTATAATATTTCTTTGGCATTATTCAGTTAATTTTATCATTTTTTATTTCATTTTCAATCACCTATTGAATTTTATTTTTCAAATGTGAGAATATTGATACTGATGGGCATGCATTATAGAAAAATATTGAAACCGTACCTTATAGAAATAGAAACGGCCAGAAATCTGTGTAATGCATGCAATGCATAATCCACTTGTCAGCTGATTGATTATGAATAATTCTATAGTCTGATTGATCTTATCTTCAAAGTAGATGATATAAATACAGTGATATCAGAGTATGGAGGAATTCCTTTTCTTCTCATATTATCCTTAAAATGCAAAATTTCAAAAAAACCTTGTGCATACATCGACGTGCAGTTGAAAAAGGAATATTCCTGCCAAATCTCATCGAATTCTATCAACGCGTTTGGCTGTAATCGCGTTACATACAGACAGACTAAAGTAAATCGAGTTGAAACATAATACCTCACTACGTTCGGTGAATTATATGTAGTGCTGGTTGAGTAAATTGACGTACAACGATTTTAGCCTTGGGATGAAAATGGGAGGAACACGATAACGCTTGTTCAATTACAGATGAACTCAGTTGATCTCAACACTGTCAACCCTTTACATTCTTGTTTTTTAGTGGTTAGTTGCTTCTTGCTTCTCCATAGAGCGGCAGGGAGGCACTAATGATTTACGATTTCCATCCTTTATTCAAGCCGGCAATAAAAGGTAACCGTGCTTATAGCTCACTTGCTGGCAAAGCTGCTATATTCTCACATATATAGCACACTTCAACACTTCTTCTTCTTCTTCGACTTCATCTTTCATTTCCACTTCTTCTACTCCTTTTACTACTCTTCTTTTCCTGTCCTCTTTTTCTTCTTCTTCTTCTTCTTCTTCTTCTTCTTCTTCTTCTTCTTCTTCTTCTTCTTCTTCTTCTTCTTCTTCTTCTTCTTCTTCTTCTTCTTCTTCTTTCTCTTCCTCCTTCGCTTCTCATCTTCTCCTCCAGTGTCACAGCTCATTTGGTGGCAGAGCTGTTATATCCATACATATATATAGCACACTTCAACATCTATGTAGACCAAGATGGTTGTGTGAATTTGTCAGTAGTGACTTTTGTAGCCTGGAAATTGTTCTCAACAGACCCGTTAATTTACTCTGCGTCAGAGTTCATTTATTTTTCATCAACTTTCTCCTGATTATTGTCGTCAAGTTATAACTGCAGTAGTAATGTGAATTAACATGAGAATATATTGTTCAGAATAATCTTGAGATTAATAATAAGTTTAGATTATTCGTTTCAAAATTAACTAGATTTCCAATGTAAAATTATCGTACATTATCGCTGTTAATTGAACGAGCGTTAGTGAGTTCCTACTCTAGGGAGTTCGTCCGTTTGTTTTAAAGTACAATTTACAAACACTCTCGAACGCTTTGATCAATCAGCATCAAATTTAGAAGACTTAGGGCCAGCTGCACGTCCGTTTGTTGAATATGGACATTAACGTCGATTAACAAATCAGCGTTAGTTTTACGGATTCATTTCTGTTCCACCAAGATCGGTTTAGTTTTTAATCCCGATTAAGTTTACCGGTTAACTAACCAAGATTTTAACGGTTTCACAATCCGGCAACACTGTAATTTAACTGACACAAAATAATTAAGGTTATGTTATTGAAGCGGTAAATTTGAAAATGAAAAAATATTAACAAACGAGATCATGGTCCAATATTATTAGACAAAGAAAAAATGAGTTTGATTTCAATTCTAATAAGAGAGAATATTCACATAATAGAAAACTGATAATGATAGGTATGTTTTAAGGTAAAATGTTATTGAAGCTGTGAATTTTACCATTCAATACAGATGCTTGCGCTATGAAAATGTTCTGTCTGTCGCCAGTGTCAAGTGCTATGCTGCTAACAGACGACAACAGATCGAAAACTAACCTCAAAAATCAGAATCCAATTTTGAATGCTAATATCAGCTAAATACACTTCTCTATTTTATTAATGAATGAAATTAATTCATATATTTAGCCCATACTTTGAATTTTTTAGTTTTTTCACCAAAAACTAATTGGAAGACAGTTATCAGTAGGTACCTAACCGGCGTTAGTTGGATTTAATTCCCCGTGAATGGCCTGTTAAAAATCTTTTACGTCGATTAGTTTAACCAGCGTTATTTTCCGATTTTTTACCTTTGTGCAACAAAATTTTCTTCTTTTCAACTAATCGCGGTTAAAATGGTGCCAACTAATCAGAATTAAAAATTTTTTACGCCGGTTAGTTTAATCGGCGTTATCGCTTGAAATTTCTGATTTGTGAAACCAAAATGCATCGGTTAGCACTAATTTTGATCAAAGTTCAGCATTTAATCGTGATTAAACGTTAACCGACGTACGAAAAACTGGGGGATATTCTTCAAACCTTTTCACAGATCAAGTTCGTTGGACAACAAAAATTCACCGACTCCTTCATTCTTTTTCAGACAAAATAGATTAGGCTCTCAATATAACTAAAAGGTGTAGGTATGGTGTGTGCTAAAGATAGACTCAATAATCCACGGTCATCCTATAGCAAAGGTAGTATTCTGTCTAGTAACGTTGATTCTATAGTACCAGTTCTATAGTTCTGTAGCCATTCTATGAATAATCACGAGAGGAAAAAGTCATACAAAAATAGTATGGAATACTGTAAACTTGTTCCACTCAATAGAGCAGTTGATAGATAGAATGTACCAGTTTCTCCCAGTCAAGAAAATAATTCAACAAGAAGATGAGTAGAATTTCCATGATATATATATATATATATATAATATATATATATATATATATATATATATATATATATATATATATTGTAGCACTTAAACAGAAAACACTTTGAAGTTTTATAATATAAATATAAACAGGATACACACGACACGGATAGATTAAAAAACTTTCGGGGAGCTGGGCCCCCTTTGTCAATCAACCAGGAAGTGAAGTGGTGAGATTTGACATTCTGATGAATCATTCAATAATAATAAATAATATATATATGATATATATATATATATATATATAATATTATATATATATATATATTATTGTGATGAATCTTTCAAATAGACCTCATGAAAAGAGAGAAAAATTGTGATTCCCTTTTTAAAATGAAAGAATTTGCTAAAGGAATAGTTAGCGACCGAGCGATAAAGCCTACTTATCAATAACTGTATATTAGATAAGAGTACCGTTCTGTACCGAATATTTTCTAGGAAAATTATTCAATAAAATTATAATTATTTTGCAAATAAAGCACAAATTGTTTATGAATTGATCATTGATTTTGAGGTTACACTTTATTTACTATCGATCAGATGTTTTTAAAACAGTTCGAACACAGCTGACTGATTCAAAGTATTGTCAAATGTCATGCTGGCTTCACGTAAGATATAATACCATCTCTAAAAATTATAAAACTATCAATAAAGGACCAAGAATTTCAAATAAAAAAAAATAAAATGTATGTATTATCGTTGAAATTATTTACTATTTAAGAAATTATATTATATGTCAGGTCTTATTGTAACTAAATACGTCATAGCATGAAATTATATTATTGATAAAACGGCAGAAATTAATTATAACAGTCTCAAACCAAATAAAAATTGTACAAGAATATTAATTTATAAATGATTTAATTCAACTGAACCACATGGTAATTAAATCTCTTTGGCAGGTCTAAGCCAATCACAGTGCATAGAAATAGCACCAAGAAGGTGATCATTTGAAAGCAACACATGTTAATCTATTATCAGACACCAACCCTGCCTTATCATTTGCGCTAGCACATGTACATTGTATGAGAGGAACTATGTCTATAAGATTAAGCAGTTTTAAGAATTACATGAATTGAATCATTATTGTAATTAAAAGAATTATATTCTACTGTTTGCCACTGACGTCATGTCTACGTCACAAGCGTTCTACCAATGGCAAATTT